>NC_084632.1:29859983-29899983 GCF_033978795.1 Nerophis ophidion | reverse complement strand
TGCTTTGTAGAAGACGGAAACAGCGGGAGGCAGCGTGAAGGTAAAAAGGTATCTAATTCTTAAACCAAAACTAGACAAAAGGCGAGTGCCCCTAAGAAAAGGCATTGAAGCTTAGGGAAGGCTGTGCAGAACGAAACTAAAACTGAACTGGCTACTAAGAAAATAAAAACAGAATGCTGGACGACAGCAAAGACTTACTGCGGAGCAAAGACGGCGTCCACAATGTACATCCCAACATGACTTGACGATCAACAATGTCCATACAAAGAAGAATAAAAACAACTGAAATATTCTTGATTACTAAAACAAAGTAGATGCGGGAATATCGCTCAAAGGAAGACATGACACTGCTACAGGAAATTACCAAAAAAAAGACAAAAAAACACCAAAATAGGAGCGCAAGACAAGAAGCATGACTATATAGTCATGCATGCTTGGTGATGCTTTAAAGTCATATCCAACAATTGCGACTTTTTACTGTCAACTGAGTTTCGTTTTTTAATGATTTCTGCTGGTGGTGTGCCTGAACATTTTTTCTACGGAAAAAATGTGCCTTGGCTCAAAAAAAAGTTGAAAAACACTGGTATAGAGGAACTTGGACCTCTGCAAACACATTGGCACATCCTTGCATTGACATTACAGATAATATCGGAAGTCCGATATTATCGGCTAATAAATGCTTTAAAATGAAATATCGGAAATTATCGGTTTCAAAATTATCGGTATCGGTTTCAAAAAGTAAAATGTATGACTTTTTAAAACACCGCTGTGTACATGGAGGTAGGGAGAAGCACAGAGCGCCAATAAACCTTAAAGGCACTGCCTTTGCATGCCGGCCCAATCACATGATATCAACGGCTTTTCACCCACGTGAACGCAAGGCAGACTTGGTCAACAGCCATACGGGTCACACTGAAGGTGGCCGTGTAAACAACATTAACACTGTTACAAATATGCGCCACACTGTGAACCCACACCAAACAAATGAATGCCAAACACATTTCGGGAGAACATCCACACCGTAACACAACATGAACACATGCCCAGAACCCCATGAAGCACTAACTCTTACTGGACGCTACAATATACACACCCCGCTACCACCCCACCCACACGCACGCCTTAACCCCGCCCCCTCAACCTCATCATGCTCTCTCAGGGAGAGCATGTCCCAAATTCCAAGCTGCTGTTTTGAGGCATGTTAAAAAAATAATGCACTTTGTGACTTCAATAATAAATATGGCAGTGCCGTGTTAGCATTTTTTTTCATAACTTGAGTTGATTTATTTTGGAAAACCTTGTTACATTGTTTAATGCATCCAGCGGGGCATCACACGAAAATGATGCATAATGATGTGTTAATTCCACGACTCTGTGTATCGGTATCGGTTGATATCGGTATCGGTAATTAAGAGTTGGATGATATCGGAATATCGGATACCGGCAAAAAAGCCATTATCGGAGATCTCTAATTGACATTGTACCTTTTGCTAGCAAACATAGAACACTGGGGTCCAAACATGTGAAAATGAGGCGTTCCTCAAGGCACCCCTTTAAGTCCTCTCTTTTTTGGAAGTTATTTTTGTAATGTGAATTATGTAACTAAGGTGTTGCTGTAGCTTCATCAGATGCTGTCAGTAGTCATTTGTTCAACTTTACTCATAATAGCGGTGTTCCTTGGGGTTCTATTTTAGGTCCTCTCATTTTCATCTTTTAGGCCTTTTAACTGGTGGCCCGTGACTTCAGTTAAAAAAAACCCCAAAAAACATGTTAGAGACTCCTTTGTGCAGAAGGCCTTTTAAAACACTAGAACACTCCTGTAACTTAAAATACAGTAGACCAAAATCAAATGAATACCAACATGCTATCCTGATGGCTTCATCTGGCCGAGATCTTCAGCTCTCACTGGATCGGTTCGCAGCCGAATGTGAAGCGACCTGAATGAGAATCAGCACCTTCAAGCCCGAGTCCATGGTTCTCGTCCGGAAAAGGGTAGAGTGCCATCTCCGGGTTGGGGAGGAGACCGTGCCTCAAGTGGAGGAGTTCAAGTACCTAGGAGTCTTGTTCACGAGTGAGGGAAGAGTGGATCGTGAGATCGACAGGCAGATTGGTGCGGCAACTTCAGTAATGCGGACGTTGTATCAATCAGATGTGGTGAAGAAGGAGCTGAACCGGAAGGCAAAGCTCTCAATTTACCGGTCAATCTACGTTCCCATCCTCACCTATGGTCATGATCTTTGGTTCATGTCCGAAAGGATAAGATCACGGGTACAAGCGGCCGAAATGAGTTTCCTCCGCTGTGTGGCGGGGCTCTCCCTTAGAGATAGGGTGAGAAGCTCTGCCATCCGGGAGGAACTCAAACTAAAGCCGCTGCTCCTCCACATCGAGAGGAGCCAGATGAGATGGTTCGGGCATCTGGTCAGGATGCCACCCGAATGCCTCCCTAGGGAGGTGTTTAGGGCACGTCCAACCGGTAGGAGGCCACGGGGAAGACCCAGGATACGTTGGGAAGACTATATCTCCCGGCTGGCCTGGGAACGCCTCGGGATCACCCGGGAAGAGCTGGACGAAGTGGCTGGGGAGAGGGAAGTCTGGGCTTCCCTGCTTAGGCTGCTGCCCCCGCGACCCGACCTCGGATAAGCGGAAGAAGATGGATGGATGATGGATATCCATAGAGGACAAAATAAGACTAATAGCAAAGAGGAAAGTCCGCCCCCCCAGTCCTTACCTTTTTGGAAATGCAGCTTCCAAACTAATTTAATTGAATATCCCTGCTCTGTAGCATTGTTTAGTGTAGTGTGTAAGGTCGTACGTTATACCGGTATTAGTATAGTACCGCGATACTAATGAATCATATCCGGTACTATACCGCCTCTGAAAAGTACTTGCCAACATTTGTGGTCCTCTCCAAGGTTCTCATAGTCATCATTGTCACAGACGTCCCACTGGGTGTGAGTTTTCCTTGCCCTTATGTGGGCCTACCGAGGATGTCGCAGTCGTAGTGGTTTGTGCAGTCCTTTGAGAAATTTGTGATTTAGGGCTATATAAATAAACATTGATTGATTGATTGATACAAGACTACAGAGGTATGGATCAGCAATTATTCACTTGCTAAAGACTTAAGACAAACGGTTTGATAATCTGCAGTGGCTCGTATTGTCATGGTGATGCATGTTAACCTCATTTATGAGCTGTGGTCTATTTTTAAATGCTTGCTTAGGACTCGGCGTGGGTCGTACGTGTGTTAATGTAGAGTTTTTGTAAGTGGTAATTCCTTTGCATGCAACATAACATGTTGTTATTTTCAAAATGCAGATTACTAGTTTGAAATTTCATTTTTAAACACATTATGGAAAACCATCATGCATGTTTGTAAGAGCAGGTTTTTCCCCCACTTTCAACTTGCACACTTAAAGCATCACTTCACAGGAGGGTTAATAGCTGCCAACTTAATAAATGGATTGAACAATCTGCCACATGGCGTGGTAATTCTAATGTCACAGGTCAGTGGCACTTTTCCCAAACATATGCTGGTGGTCTGTAAAGCAACGAATTGCAATGCACACTCTAGTCTGGAACATACGGTATGTATTCAAATCATGACGTTTTGACTTTATACTGTGTGTATTTGCTCTTTCGAAGAAAATGTGTGTCTGGGGAAGCAGGTATAACAAAACCAATGCATGCTTGAGTGTTGAGCGCTGGTATTTGATTGCATGTGTTTGTTTTGTACTTACAACCACTATATACCGAAAAATGCATTCATGTGCGTGGCTGAGCATAAATACTGCAGGTTGCTTATTCACATGGGGACATATTTTAGGTGTGACTGTTTATTTTGCATAGCCCCTATTTTCATTCTGTGATGGAAACATTTGAGAAAAAACAGTAATGGATTAAAGTACTGAGCAAATAACTCAAGCAACGTGCTGATATGATTGGTTTTAAGAAACAGTTTAACCTTAAAGTGTTAAAGTACAAGGACAAATCTGGAACTTTGATAATAAATATGCTGTATGCAACAATCTACTATATAAGCCTGTGTTTATGTGGATTAAAATTCCTCGATAATATATAATTTATTTGAATGTATTTATTATTATTGTATGTATGCATGTACCGTATTTTTCGGATTATAAATCGCTCCGGAGTATACGTCGCACCGGCCGAAAATGCATTATAAAGAAGGAAAAAAACATATATAAGTCGCACTAGAGAATAAGTTGCATTTTTGGGGGAAATGGATTTGATAAAATCCAACACAGAGAATAGACATTTGAAAGGCAATTTAAAATAAATAAAGAATAGTGACCAACAGGCTGAATAAGTGTACGTTATATGACGCATAAATAACCAACGGAGAACGCGCCTGGTATGTTAACGTAACATATTATGGTAAGAGTCATTCAAATAACTATAATATATAGAACATGCTATACGTTTACCAAACAATCTGTCACTCCTATTTGATAAATCCGATGAAATCTTCTTCCTCGAAGTCGCTTCTAAACAACTCTGCCGACTCCAAAGGTATGCGCCGCTTCCTCTGCTGCATATTTCACTACGTCCAGCTTGTAATCTGCAGTACATGATTTCCTTTTCGGTGCCATTTTTGTTCAGCCTTTCTCAGTTTTGATAAGTTACCGCCAATGATAAAATGATCCATTTTAATAGCTACGGCAGGAGCATATAGCATATAGTAATTAGCATCCCGTGACCCACAATGCACTTCTGCCATGACCCTCCCCCGCCGAATTCTTATTGGTTGACGTGTGTGATGATTGCTGACATTTTCTTCGTCTGTTCCGCGAATGAGATAAATAATATTATTTAATATTTTACAGTAATGTGTTAGTAATTTTACACATAAGTCGCTCCGGAGTATATGTCGCAAAACTATGAAAAAAACTGCGACTTATAATCCAAAAAATACGGTATGCACACATTTATGTTACATATTGAATACAGGAAGTGAATATTACTTATAGCTGTGAAATGGAAAAAAAAAAATGAAATAAATTCCTATTTGGACATGTTAATTTTTGTGTGACACTGTATATATGTTCTGTATTATTGTGTAATCTTGTTTCTGTAATCAAAATGAACTCACATTGTCAAATTATTTTTTAAAGATCAGATAAGTCACTCTTTTTAATTTGCATTAACCGTTATTAATCATTTGTTACTTTTTATGTTTTACACGTAATTTGTTTGCTAAAACCTTGGTAACAGATTTTTCTTAAGTACCATTTGGGTGTATTTTGAAGTGAAATTTCACCAGTCGGAATCCCCTCACTCATCTTTGCAGTGGCATATGTATTGACCTGATCACTGACCATATAACCAACCGCCTTTCAGGTAACCATCCACGGTTAAAGTAAAGGAGCATATCCGATCAAAATAAATTGTACGACTAAGCTGCGTATGTACGTGATTATTGCGAACATTCCTTTCTGTTAACGTGTTACTTTTAACAGCACCAAAAATAAACCCGATGAGTAACAAGTACAATTAATTCACACATTTGCAATCAAGTTGTATTTGTTTCCTGTAATGCATCTGGAAAGTATTCACAGCGCTTAACTTTTTTCACGTTATGTCACAGCCTTATTCCAAAATGTGATAAATTCACACCCTATAATGACAATGTGATTAAAAAAAATAATTCATTTTACAAATGTATTAAAAATAAAAAGCTGAAAAACACATTCAAATATTCACAGCATTTGAGCAATACTATGTTGATGCACCTTTGGCAGCAATTACAGACTCAAGTCTTTTTGAATACGATGCCACAAGCTTGGCTCTCCTATTTTTAGGCAGTTTCGCCCATTCCTCTTTGCAGCACCTCAGCGTCAGGTTGAATGGGAATTGTTTTTTTTTTCTCATCCAAGATTTCTCTGCACATTACTGCATTCTGACTAGTCTCCCAGTTCCTGCCGCTGAAAAACATCCCCACATCATGATGCTGCGCCCACCATGCTTCAATGTAGGGATGATATTGGCCTGGTGATGAGCTGTGCCTGGTTTGCTCCAAATATGATGTTTGGTAGTCACGCCACAGTTCAATATTTGTCTCATCAGACCAAATCAATTTGTTTCTCGTGGTCTGAGAGTATTTCAGGTGCATTTTGGCTTCCGTCTGGCAACTACCATACAGGTCTGATTAATGGTTTGCTGCAGAGATGGTTTTCCTTTTGTAAGGTTCTTCTCTCTTCACAGAGGAATGGTGTAGCTCTGACAGAGGGACCATCAGGTTCTTGGTCACCTCCCTGACTAGACTAAGATGAATGCAGCAATGTACAGAAACAACCTGGTTGAAAACCAACGCTTCCCATCCAACCTGATGCTGAGAGGCGCTGCAAAGAGGAATGTGCTAAACTGCCCAAAGATAGGTGTGCCAAGCTTGTGGCATCGTATTAAAAAATACTTGCCAAAGGTGCATCAACAAAGTATTGATCAAAAGCTGTGACTATAGGTACATGTGATTTGTTTATTCTTAATAATATTTGCAAAATTGAAAAAACAATCTTTTCACATTGTCATTATGGAGCATTGTCTGCCGAATTTTGAGGAAAACAATTAATTAGATGTTAGAATGACTGTAACATAACAAAATGTAGAAAAAGCTGGGAATACTTTGTGGATACACTGTATGAACTGAATTAGAATAAATGATAAATGATAAATGGGTTGTACTTGTATAGCGCTTTTCTACCTTCAAGGTGCTCAAAGCACTTTGACACTACTTCCACATTCACCCATTCACACACACATTCACACACTGATGGAGGGAGCTGCCATGCAAGGCCCTAACCAGCACCCATCAGGAGCAAGGGTGAAGTGTCTTGCTCAGGACACAACGGACGTGACGAGGTTGGTACTAGGTGGGAATTGAACCAGGGACCCTCGGGTTGCGCACGGCCACTCTCCCCACTGCGCCACGCCGTCCCTAGTGTAATCCATACAAACTGTGGCGTTACATGCACAGCATATATTGAAATTTTATATTTTTTCAAATCTGATTAAATTAGTCACTGGCTTGCATAATCTGAACTAAAAAAACATACCCCAATGACACAAATACATCCATCCATCTTGTACCGCTTATTCCCTTTTTGGGGTGGCAGGGTGACGCTGGTGCCTATCTCAGCTACAATCGGGCGAAAGGCGGCTTACACCCTGGACAAGTCGCCACCTCATCACAGGGCCAACAGAGATAGATAGACAACATTCACATTCACATTTACACACTAGGGAGAATTTAGTGTTGCCAATCAACCTATCCCCAGGTGCATGTTTTTGGAGGTGGAAGGAAGCCGGAGTACCTGGAGGGAACCCACGCATTCACGGGGAGAACATGCAAACTCCACACAGAAAGATCCCGAGCCCGGGATTGAACCCAGGACTGCAGGACCTTCGTATTGTGAGGCAGACGCACTAACCCCTCTTCCGCCATGCTGCCGACACAAATACAATGTTAGTTAATAACAATTGTATGATTAATCAGCATTAATACACGAATAAAGCAATATTTTTGGTGATTAATTTGCATTTACACATTATTAAGACAACATTTTTTGTATCCCTTAACGGGTTTACTTTATTTATACGCAGTCACATTTAGGAGAGATTGTGAGAAGTGTAATACATCGCACACAGGCAAAGTGACGATACAATTCCTGCCTTGACTGTTGCTGTCACCAGCTCCACCTTCCCTTTGTCCTTCCAATTGTGAAATCCAATTTACCCAAAGCACAAAAGCGGCTACTATCAGATTACATTTTAAATTAAGGTTACTCTTGATTAGAGGCTTTCGTTGGAACACTGATCACCATTTGTCAATGTTTGGTTTTAAGGAGATTGAGAGTGTGCTTGAGACTGAAGTCATCAAAGTCAGAATAGATCAAATGCAGACGTGTAGAGAAAAAAACGTATTCTTTAAGGGGAACTGCACTCTTTTTGGAATTCTGCCCATTGTTCACAATCATTATGAGGGAAAATAACACGTTTTTTTTATTTATTGTTTTTTTTTTTTAGGATTTTAAAGATGATAAACACTTGGAAGATGTGGCTAATGTCAGTCAACGTTGTAGCCTTCAAAGCCTTCTAAAACAACTTCAAAACCCTCCATCAATACTTTACAGCAGGGGTGTCAAACTCAAATACATAGCGGGCCAAAATGTAAAACTGAACAAAGCCACGGGCCAAGGTTGAACAAATTAACCTTTTGATAGGGACCCAAACAGGTTTTTCATTGAATATTGAACAAACAAGGCTTATATATTCTTCATAATGACATGCAAAATCGAGTTTCAAATAATAATAATAATAATTCAAAAATATCAATGGCATATCAAATAAAATTTCAAACAAAAATGGAATGCTTATTTTCTAGATCAAAATAAACTTTTTTCCACTGGCTAATAATACATTTGAAAATAAAACAACAGTGAATGAATCAAACATTCAAGCCTTGAAATAGCAAGAGAAAGTGCGTGAATAAAACGTTAATTAGAGTTCAGTTTGCGACACTGATTTGCTTTAACACTAAATATGGAACAAGCGATGCTTATATAACTTAATAGTACAAAATCCACTTTCAAAATAAAAACGAAAAAACATCAATAGTATATTAAATAAAATTTGAATGAAAAATGTTAGGCCTCTTTTCTATTTGCAGCTTTCTGAGGTAAATATCAACATTAACTTTTTCCACAGGCTAATAAATTTGAAAATAAAAATAACAATGTGGTGGGCGGGGTTTGGGGGGTTGGGGTATGGTGGTAGCGGGGATGTATATTGTAGCGTCCCGTAAGAGTTAGTACTGCAAGGGGTTCTGGGTATTTGTTCTGTTGTGTTACAGTGTAGATGTTCTGCCGAAATGTGTTTGTCATTCTTATTTGGTGTGGGTTCACAGTTCAAGTTGTTTATACGGCCACCCTCAGTGTGACCTGTATGGCTGTTGACCAAGTATGAATTGCGATCACTTGTGTGTGTCTGTAAAAGCCATAGATATTTTGTGATTGGGCCGGCACGCAAATTCAGTGCCTTTAAGGCACGCCCCGAGTATTGTTGTCAGGGTGGAAATCGGGAGAAAGGTTGCCCGGGAGATTTTCGGGAGGGGCACTGAACTTCAGGAGTCATCCAGGGAAATCGGAAGGGTTGGCAAGTATGAGTATTAGCGGTGAATGTGGTGTTATAATATGTTATATTGTCATTATACCGGCGGGCCAGCTCTAATGTTAATTTGATATTGCCTCTAGGGCCAAATTAAATTACACGGCGGGCCAAATTTAGCCCACGGGCTAGAGTTTGACAACCATGCTTTACAGGATTGTCTCAAAAAATTAAGAATATTGTGATAAAGTCCTTTATTTTCTGTAATGAAACTAAAAACATAAAAAAGTCATATATTGCGGATTCATTACATACCAATCGGGGACAGTAATGCCATGGTCAGCACACAAGTTACTGGTGGTTTTGGCACTGTGGGCAGGTGCCAGATCATGCTGGAAAATGAAATCATCATCCCCATAGAGCAGGGGTCTGGATCCCTTTTGGCTGAGAGAGCCATGAAAGCCAAATATTTTAAAATGTCTTCGTGAGAGCCGTATATTTTTTAATACTGGATATAACTAAATACCTGCATTTTTTTTAGTAAGACCAACATTTTTAGAGTATTGTAGGTCTCTTATTCTTTTTAATAACATTGTTATTCTGAAGCTAACCAATAATAAATCAAATACTTCTTACCATGAATGCGACTTCTTGAACAGGTGCGGTAGAAAACAGATATTTTGACACTGTGATTACAAGCGTAATTAGGTAGGTAGGTAGGTATAGTTAAAACTTTGTTGATTGACGGATTGATTTGATTAGACAAACAAACAGTGTTTAGGGTCACAGAATAGCTATGGGAAAAAAATCAACTCCAGAGCAAAGCATATATACTTATCACAACATACAACTCCAGACTTGCAACAGAGGGGAGGGAGTGGGGGGTTACGGTGGCGGGCTGCAGCTCTTCAGACACTGCCCAGTCGTCCATCACCCCTAAAGGATTCGCGTCAAGGGCGTTGGATGAATTATTCATTACTTATCGTGTTAAGCAATGACAGCTAGGATTAATCTTGAGAGCCAGATGTAGTCATCAAAAGAGTTACATCTGGCTCTAGAGCCATAGATTCCCTACTCCTGCCATAGAGCTTTTCAAGAGATACATCTACAGTAGCCGTATTCCCATGGTCAAGCCACTCCATAACTCAAGACAACGGAAGAAGCGTCTGACTTGGGCTATGGAAAAGAAGCACTGGACAGTTGCAGCGTAGTCCGGAGTCCTGTGTTCAGACGAAAGCAAGTATTGTATTTCATTTGGAAGTCAAGGCGCTAAAGTCTGGAGGAAGGCTGTAGAGGAGCAAAATGCAAGTTGCTTGAAATCCAGTGGGAAGTTCCCACAGTCAGCAATGGTTTGGAGAGCCATGTCAGCTGCTGGTGTCGGTCCACTGTGTTTCATCAAGTCCAGAGTCAATGCAGCTGTGTACCAAGACATTTTAGAGCACTAAATGCTTCTATCTGTTGAAAAGCTCTATGGAGATGAGGATTTCATTTTACAGCATGATCTGGCACCTGCCCACAGTGCCAAAACCACCAGTAACTGGTGTACTGACCATGGCATCACTGTCCTCGTTTGGACTGCCAACTCCCCTGACCTGAACCCTAAAGAGAATTCGTGGGGTATTGTGAAAAAGAAGCTGAAAGACACTAGACCCAATAATGCAGATGAGCTAAAGGCCGCTATTGAAGCATCCTGAGCATCCATAACACCTCAGCAATGCCACAGGCTGATTGCCTCCATGCCATGCCGCATTGATGCAGTAATCTGTGCAAACGGATTCCCAAACAAGTACTGAGTGCATTAATTGACATTTTCCAATGTTTGATTTTGTTTTACTGTAATACATCTTTTTTTTTACTTGGTCTGAGGAAATATTCTAATTTTTTTAGATAGGATTTTTTAGTTTTCTTAAGCTGTATGCCATAATCAGCAATATTGAAATAATAAAAGGCTTGCAATATTTCAGTTGATGTGTAATGAATCCACAATGTATGACATTTTTATGTTTTTAGTTGCTTTACAGAAAACAAAGGACTTTTTCACAATATTCAAACTTTCTGAGACAGTCCTGTATATACACACTGCAAGTCTATATATAATGTAGTAATACACACAATATGTATAGTATTTGCAACATTTTTTTTAATTTGAACCATCAACAAGACTGTTTTTTTTCAGCGCGTTGATATCGTTTCCATAGCAGCGCACTTTCGACTCCTGGCAACAAATGTTTGTTTCTACTTCTGGAAACAAAGGAGTGTGTGTGTGTTTTAATCATTGCAGACTTGGGTGACTGACAACAAAGACAACTATTTTTGGACAAATGAGGATTCACAATTTTATATTTTTGAAGCTGAACATATGGAGGATGAACTACTGCTTGTAGAAGCCAGCACAAAGGAAAGGTGAGACTGTGGAGCAGATGGACGCCAAGAGAGTGAGCTTGGTGTGACTCAAAGCAGTAAAATGTGGAATATGAAGCCAAGCTAATTCACCATAAATGGAGTGCTTACCCAAATAAACTGGAAATAATGAACCCGACCAGCTGAGCCAAACACACAACTGTCCATCGATTGAGTCATACTTTAACATTGTTCATAATACATGCAGCACATCACCGTACTACAACAGAGCATAGCATACGCTGTCTGGCTAGCTGTGTACAAACAAAACATGAAATGTGGGCTAATACTTTGCAGATACTGTATATTATTGTTCATGTTTTTCAGTCAGTACAGATCAGTGTTTTATCGCATTGTGTTGTGCATTACAAACTCAAACAAGTTTCTCGTTGACGTAGCAGCTAGGTAATCTTTTTCCGGAGCTAGCTTTTACAGCCAATGTCAAAGCATGTTAATGTGTTGGTACGCTTGAAAACTATTTCCTCAGTGTTCACTCTTACAATAACAATGTCGCAACAGCTTGGTTATTATACAGGTTACGGAACATAAACAAAGTATTTTTGAGAGTTTTTAAATGCATTTTCAAAGGGATTTAGAGCTATAATTGATTGTTTCAATTAGCTGCATTGCTAGCCACCAAGAACGAGCCGATTTTTACATGTTAGAAAGCGGAAAAAAAACAACCCAAAAATTGTTCTTATTCCTCATAAGGATTGTGAACAATAGGCTGAAAAAAAATGCAATTCCCCTTTAAAAATTAACTAAAGTCGAAAACCATAAAATGGATGATGCAGTACAGGTTGAGGCTATAACAGCAGATGGTGAAATACTGTTAATTACTGAATACCAGTTCACACCAAGTGTTATACCTCTAGGATCAGTGTGTAGCTGAAGGGTTGAGGCATCGTGATATTTGATAATGTGGAACCATTAGTAGAGTTTAGACCAGCGGTCTGCCAGTGCCTCTGGGGGGTAAGACAGCGTACCACTTCTGCCCATGGCTTGTGCTGCATCTCAACCGACTAGAAAGCCAAAATCTCACTCAAATTCCTCTGTGGATTGTTTCCTAAAAGAAGCACTAGAGGCCATTAAGATTAAAATGTGTCGACAAATTATGTTGAACACAAAAACAAGTTGATATGTGAGGGTCAAGTATTCTCCACAGTATTTACAAAATTTGTCTTGAAACTTCAAAGTAGTTGCAAATGGGGCTACAATATAAAACATGCTTCAGGGTCAGTGGATAATAAATGACTAGGTTTTTTTATTCAGTACATAAAAATAGGGATCTAGTGTTGATTTTGGGTTACGATACCAACATGATTTACAGTTTGGAAATGTCCAATCCAAACGACGCCAGAACATTCAGAAAATACATGTACATACATGTATTGACACCAACCTGATCATGTCACAAATAGATAATATTATATAGAAAACACTGCTTAAAGTAACTGTTTGTTGGTTTTCACAAGAGTGGGATTTTATTCTTTTCCTTTTGTTCTGAGTTCCTTTTCTTAATTTATACAAACCCCGTTTCCATATGAGTTGGGAAATTGTGTTAGATGTAAATATAAACGGAATACAATGATTTGCAAATCCTTTTCAACCCATATTCAATTGAATGCACTACAAAGACAAGATATCTGATGTTCAAACTCATAAACCTTTTTTTGTTTTTGCAAATAATAATTAACTTAGAATTTCATGGCTGCAACACGTGCCAAAGTAGTTGGGAAAGGGCATGTTCACCACTGTGTTACATCACCTTATCTTTTAACAACACTCAAACGTTGGGAGCTGAGGAAACTAATTGTTGAGGATTTGAAAGTGGAATTCTTTCCCATTCTTGTTTTATGTAGAGCTTCAGTCGTTCAACAGTCCGGGGTCTCCGCTGTCGAATTTTACGCTTCATAATGCGCCACACATTTTCGATGGGAGACAGGTCTGGACTGCAGGTGGGCCAGGAAAGTACCCACACTCTTTTTTTACGAAGCCCCGCTTCTGTAACACGTGCTGAATGCCGCTTGGCATAGTCTTGCTGAAATAAGCAGGGGCGTCCGTGAAAAAGACGGCGCTTACACGGCAGCATATGTTTTTCCAAAACCTGTATGTACCTTTCAGCAATAATGGTGCCTTCACGAATGTGTAAGTTACCAATGCTTTGGATAGACGGACAACATTCACACTCACATTCACACACTAGGGCCAATTTAGTGTTGCCAATCAACCTATCCCCAGGTGCATGTCTTTGGAGGTGGGAAGAAGCCGGAGTACCCGGAGGGAACCCACGCATTCACGGGAGAACATGCAAAGTCCACACAGAAAGATCCCGAGCCTGGGATTGAACCCAGGACTGCGGGACCTTCGTATTGTGAGGCAGACGCACTAACCCCTCTGCCACCGTGAAGCGGGTGAATTCCTACATAAAAAATGTATGTAATATTTACATTTATTTGTTCTATGTGATATGTGAAACCTTAACAATAGACTAGATCAGACCTGGGAAAATTAAGGCCCGGGGGCCACATGCGGCCCGTTGAGCTTTTCAATCCGGCCCGCTGAACATTCCCAAATACTTTTTTGGGATCTTTAAGATGGAAAGTGTAGCTGTCATTATGATTTGTAGTGATGTTGTCAAATTACCGTAAGTCTTGAACTAAGTATTTCAATGGTTGGAATATGCGCTTATGAATGATATACCAGTTACTATGGTAATCTAATTAGTTACTATGGTAATCGACATCACAGCAGCTCAGACGAGGCACCAAGCAGTGTGGTCGGGACGTGTTTCCACAGACGCGGAAGGAGCTTTTCACATCAAAGTTCTAAAGCTTAGTGATATATCAGATTGCAGGTGAGTTTATTTTGTACCCTTTGCGTTCATATTTCACTGTTTGTTGCATTTTTGTTGCGTTTCACTTGATTGTAAAATATGTCGATCGAATAGGGGTGTGACATTCATATTTTGTCAATATTCAGTGCTTTATCGTTCATAGAAAAATGTAAAATTCCATTACGATTTTTAAGGCGGTCTGTCATTAGGTTTTTAGCATTCAATCAGACATTATTGCAGAGTTTTGTATTAGTGTCCCTAAAAATAGAAATACCGGCCCCCAGACACATTTTTTTCTCTAAATGTGGCCCATGAATCAAAATAATTGCCCAAGCTCCCTGGACTAGATTATACCATATTTAGCAAATTCCTGACAAGATTCAATACACTTAGATTACTAATTTTACCAGAGAGACATGATGAATCAGATAATACAAGACAACAACGTAAGGAAAATGTGTAGAAGAAACCCTGAGATGTCTACAGGAGATTGACAGAGAAAGAGATGACCTTTAGTTGATATAGTAATAATTGCTTCATCATCCATAATTTATGAGTCAATCACACGCACGCGCACACACAGACAATATAAGTGTTCGGATTCACTTCACACTCGATGAAACTGTACTGTAGAAATTTTAAATGTTATTTCTTTCTTTCACAAAATTAAATAAATAACATCTGAAAAAGTAAGAAAACCACATGATCAATGTATATTTCCCACAGGTCAACTGGATTTTTTCTGGTTGATCTTGTGACTCAAACTAACCTGCATGTGTGCGTGTGTAAAAGAGAGAGAGAGAGAGAGAGAGAGAGCCCGAGAGAGAAATAGAGAGAGTGAGATAGAAAGAGAAAGAGAGAGAGAGAGGCCACCTGGGAAATTATGCTCGCCACTGGATCAAGCATGAAATTGAAACCATCAGACAATGCAACTCACTGGATCCTTCATGTTTATATTTGAAAATAATTAAGTAGCCCAACATGTTGCCGCACGCTTTAAAAAGCTCACCTTAGTTTTGACTCATGCACACAAAGACAAGGATGGAAAATCCAGCTCGCCAAACATGGACATGGCAACAAATACATACAAAACACGTATGTCGTTCATTGGTGAGCAAACCACAACACAAAAATCTCCCCACGTTTTTAATGGTTAGTGCAATTGTTAATGCAATTATAGTAAATCTGAACATGAACTTGCAGAATGATGCAACAAGACAGCCTCTAACCATGAATAAATACATATGCGTTGTCTATGTTTATTATTTAGAACCACAATAACCAGACCAAGGGTGACTTTTATAAAGCAAATTACTACCAGAGCAGCAAAAGTTCAAAACATATAAAACTGTTGCGTATCCAGGGAACGCCAGCGTACTCATTTACACATTGCAATGTTGCTGGAGCAAGTCTGAAAGGGGTTGAGTTCCAAAGGGAAGGTTTTGAACTATGACAAATTGAATATCAGCACACAATGTCAGCGACAATGTCCAAACAAAAATACAGGACTTGGGTTATTTTGTGTCATACACCCACCTGGTACAACATTAGGTAAACGTCAGACTGTAATTCAAATTCTGCAGTGATTTGGGAGCTGGCCATGGTGCTGAATAGAATAAACAGATTACAATTAATTTCTGTATGTTTTTTACCATGTGGCATTTGACTGTAAATATACTAACACTCCACAGCAATCAGTGATTTGAGCATAAATAAATAAATGATAAATGGGTTGTACTTGTATAGCGCTTTTCTACCTTCAAGGTACTCAAGTGCTTTGACACTACTTCCACATTTACCCATTCACACACACATTCACACACTGATGGAGGGAGCTGCCATGCAAGGCGCCAACTAGCACCCATCAGGAGCAAAGGTGAAGTGTCTTGCTCAGGACACAACGGACGTGACGAGGTTGGTACTAGGTGGGAATTGAACCAGGGACGCTCGTGTTGCACACAGCCACTCTCCCCACTGCGCCACGCCGCATATTATCTTCATCAACGGCACAGCGGTGGAGATGGGAAGCAGCACCACGTTCCCGGGGGTGCAGATCACTGACAATATAACCTGGTCCCTACACATCGGAGTTCTTGTAAAAAGAGCTCAGCAGCGCATGCACTTTTTGCGTCGGATGAAAAGAGCACAGCTCCCTCCCCCATTCTCACCACATTCTACAGAGGCAATATAGACAGCCTGCTGACCAACAGCATCTCTGTCTGGACTGGAGCCTGCAATGCCTCAGACTGGAAGTTTCTCCAGATAGTGGTGAGGAAGGCTGTAAAGATGATCAGGACTCCTTTTCCTCCTATCCAGGAGATCGCAAAAAGCCGCTGCCTGACCAGGGCTCAGAAAATCTGCAAAGACTCCTCCCACCCCCACCAAGGACTGTTTTCACTGCTGGACTCTAGGAAGAGGTTCCGCAGCCTCCGTAGCAGAACCTCCAGGTTCTGTAACAGCTTCTTCCCTCTGGCCGTAAGACTCTTGAACGCATCATAATTAAATTATCCCCTCAACTCCCCCCAAAATGGATTAACTCGCTGGAATAAAAAAGACAAGATAACATATATCCATAAATCTGGATGCATATGCTTAAGTGCAATGTATTTATCTGTACAGTAATCTATTTATTTATATCTGCACCTTATGCCTTTTTTTTATCCCGCACTACCAAGAGCTAATGCAACACAATTTCGTTCTTATTTGTACTGTAAAGTTCAAATTTGAATGACGATAAAAAGGAAGTCTAAGTTTAAGTCTAATTATAATTATTAATCATATTGCTGCGAATATCAGGACATTTCCCTAACATTAATGATGTAAATAATTCCATGTATATACGCTGATGATTAACCTGTGTGATGACTGTATTATGCTGATAGTATATATTTGTACCATGAATTGATTAACGTGGACCCCGACTTAAACAAGTTGAAAAACTTATTGGGGTGTTACCATTTAGTGGTCAATTGTACGGAATACGTACTGTACTGTGCAATCTACTAATACAAGTTTCAATCAATCAATCAAACGTTTAAAGGAGACCATGATGAATATTGTGTTTTCTTACTTGTTCATGTTGTTATACTTGTTCATGTTTTTTTTTGTTGTTGTTTTTTTCCAAGATGGCGCTGCTGTAGTGGCTGCTGTAGGCAGGAGCTCTGTGCTCTTGTGTCATCCTTTTGTGTTTCCCTCTTGTTTTCATGTGTTATTATATTTTTTTTGCCTTTTGGTCCAGGACCCTTTGGGACTGTGTGACAAGGGGTGGCACTTTCGTGACCTCTGTGGTGCTTTTTTTGTGGACTTCTGGATCTGCCTCCCGGGAGCCTTTTGGCCATGGAGACCAGCTGCTGGGTCTCTGCCACACCGGAGTCGCTTTGGAGGGACTGGAGAAGATGCGGATGAGGGGACAGGGCTGCGGAGCTAGCACTGAGCGCTGGGACGGAGAGGCTTCGTGGTGTCTTGGCTGGGTGAGCAGGTGTCGGACACCTCAGTCTCCTTGGACGTATCCTCGCTCATCCATGCGGACTGGACACTGGCCGAGAGTGGAGTCGGCTGTCCTGGTTGCTTTGTTGGGTCTGCTCCTGTCTCTGGCCATCCTCCCTCCACCCCAGCGGACGATGGCGTGGAACACCGCAGAGGCCACCACAGTGGATATGTTTCTTTTACTTTTTATTCATAGCTGTATGTAGAAGTGTCTGGTTGTATCTGCTGCTTTAATGTCTTTAATGTCCAATGTGTTCTTTTATGTTTGATGTTTGATGTGTACTATGGCTATGAGTTGTTGTTTTTTTCCCTTGGCCTCAGTCTGCACCCCCTCTCCAGGGCCCAGGCTAAGACCGATTTTTTTATTTTATCTTCTATTTTTTTCTCCCCCCCTTGTTTACCTGTATCTCATCTTTTTTTGTAAGGGGCGCTGGAAGCTGGCAGACCCGTCAGCGATCCTGTTCTGTCTCCCTTTAATGTTTGTCTGATCTTGAATGGGATTGTGCTGAAAATTGTAATTTTCCTGACGGAACAAATAAAGTACTATCTAGTCTAATCTAATCTAATAATTTTGGACAAATGTGCAAAATGATGTGACATAAATGCTTCTAATAGCAGCTATTTTGATGCAGATTCTGAATTGATCGAGTGTGCAAGTGTACTTAATGTGACCGTGTTAATTTGCAAACATGTCAGGAACATAATTGTTGTGACGACTTCAAGATATATATTCAAACAGTGTATTTTTCAAAAGATAAGTGATGATACTTTTGGAAACGGTGAGGCGTGGTTTCATTTGCAATCTGGGAATGCCTCCAGAAGCAAACATCTTGCAGACAGACTATAAAAACAGGTTGTAAAAAGTGACTGTGGATCAAAATTGTGTCTAAATGTACACCAAAGCATATCTAATACATCTTTTTTAGACCACAAGGAAGCGTTTTAAACGTAGATTAACATCATCCTAAATTTGTGACACAGTTTCGGTTCAGTGTACATTTTTAACACTCTTGAATACAATACATCCCATTAATCCAACATTTTTCATGTTTGTGATTTTGTGTTCTGTAGTGCTTACTTGTTACTGTCATCTTGGCCATTGTTCTGTTTTTCACATGTTTTTTCTGTTTCTACAACTTACTCCTGATGAGGGGGCAAAGACAGGAGTCACACCTGAAACTGATCACGCCATTAGGCTTTCCTACGCAGTGTGCTGCATTTGTTTGTTGTGGAGACTGTGTGTGTGTGAGGGTTGTCAGGAGGAAGAGTGTTGAACATTAGGGGTGTAATTAGGTGTAGTAAATATGAGACACAGAGGTGTGTTGAAGAGAACACTAACAGATATACAGCAGGTATACATGAATTAACAATGGCTGGAGTGTTAAACACGTGGAATAGGAAACGTGAGGGCACTATTGGGAGTTTTTGAAGAGTAAAGGGTTATATTATAGGATTTAAGTAGGGGTGTAACGGTATGTGTATTCGTATTGAACCGTTTCAGTACGGGGGTTTCGGTTCGTTTCGGAGGTGTACCAAACGAGTTTCCACACGGATATTTTGAGTAGCGTACCGCACGTTGTGTAAACAATGCACACCGAGGCACAACACAAGGCATGCTAGCAGCGACAGAGCTACGATAGACTGACCATACCTCCTCTTTTCACCGGATATGTCCTCTTTTGCGGGGCTGTCCGGGTGGAGTTTCTTAAATGCCTCAAATGTCCGGCATTTTAAGTTAGGGTTGCGTGTATTTTCAATGTACGTTCGGGGTTAAGAAGGGGTTAAAAACAATACAAATTGTGCACGCAGCAGCATTCGTGAGGGAGGGGTAGAGACAGAAAGGGCGAGAGAGTTCTGATGAGCTTGCATGCGTCGCCAGGCTCTGTATTAATCCATAGATTTATCAGATTTTATATTTTATCATCCATAGCAGGGGTGTCAAAAGTGTGCCCCGGAGGCCATTTGCGGCCCACAGCTAATGTTTTAAAGGCCCACGGCACATTCTACAAATATTATTAAAATAAACAAAAACATAACAAAAGTGGAATAAAAAAGCTTAAAAGTTAAATGTAATTTAGAAAAAGTTGCAATGTTGACTAATAAAACTAAGCTTTTTTTGTGTCATTGCTCAAAACATAATATTGAATCAAAATCAATGTTATTATGAATTATTGACCTATCCAATGTTCCCATTACTTCACATTAAATATTCCATTAAGAAAAATATTTTTGGTGGCAGATTTTGCAAATTTGGTAAATAAATGACCCAAAAAATTATATTTTGTTGTTTTCTTACTGTACCGAAAATGAACCGAAACCGTGACCTCTAAACCGAGGTACGTACCGAACCGAAATTTTTTGTGTACCCTTACACCCGTAGATTTAAGGCATAATGGGGGTTAGAAAGCGGTGGGTTAAACGATAGAGCAGGTGATTGTGAGTTTGGATAGGTATTTTAATATATTTTTTGTTGCAAGTTTTTTGTGAAATTGAGATTTTGATTGTGAACTACTGTCTGACCCACACTCCGGAGCAGAGGGTGGCAGTAATGCACCATTAAGCTAGACGCCAACCGCTGTAAAACATAAAGAAGAAGAAAGAGGAGAAACAGGAAGAAAAATACAAGTTTACAGTGTATGTGCTTGGATTTTCTGACCTTCTTTCTTCCCTGCCTCTGTTTATGTTTCCAGTCTTTAGTTGCTACTTTGATCTGGCTTTATGCCACATTTTTTGTTACTCTTCCCATAGCCATGTTGCTTGTTTTTTTTTTGTTTTGGACTATTTACTGTTTAATCAGAGTCTTTTGCCTCCATTGTACTCGGGGATGTATACTGTGTAGGTACTAGTGTGGTCACGGTAACAATATTTTAGTACCGGTACCAACTGTATTACGATAGTTTTCGGTACTTTTCTAAATGACGGGGACCACAAAAAAATTGCATTATTGGCTTTATTTTAACACACAAATCTTACTGTATTTTAAACATACAAGACAACGTATCTTTTATTAGAGAGTAAGCAAACAAAGGTTCCTAATTTGTCTACTGACATATGCGGTAACATATTGAGTCATTTATCATTCTATTTTGTCAAAATTATGAGGGACAACCTGTAAAAATGGATTATTAATCCACTTGTTTAGTTACTGTTAATATCTGCTTACTTTCTCTTTTAAAGGCCTACTGCAATGAGATGTTCTTATTTCAACGGGAATAGCAGGTCCATTCTATGTGTCATATTTGATCATTTCGCGATATTGCCATATTTTTGCTGAAATGATTTAGTAGAGAACATCGATGATAAAGTTCGCAACTTTTGGTCGCTCATAAAAAAGCCTTGCCTGTACCGGAAGTAGCAGACGATGTGCGCGTGACGTCACTGGTTGTAGAGTTCCTCACATCCTCAGATTGTTTACAATCATGGCCACCAGCAGCTAGAGCGATTCGGACCGAGAGAGAGAGACAATTTCCCCATTAGTTTGAGTGAGGATGAAAGATTCGTGGATGAGGATAGTGAGAGTGAAGGACTAGAAGAAAAAAAAAGACGAAGGCAGTGAGAGCTATTCAGCTATTAGACACATTTACTAGGATAATTCTGGAAAATCCCTTATCTGCTTATTGTGTTACTAGTGTTTTAGTGAGATTATATAGTCATACCTGAAAGTCGGACGGGTGTGGTGACCGCCAGTGTCTCTGAGGGAAGCCACGGAGGAGCCAAGAATCTCGCAGCTGCCTATTTGACAGCTGCAGGAGAAACGACACAAGCTCCGCTCATGTCTCCGGTAAGAGCCGACTTATTACCACGAATTTCTCACCGATACCTGCCGGTCGACATGTGGTAGAGAAACATGTTCGCTTGTCCGCTCTGTTCCGCATTAAAGCTTCACAACAAACAAAGAAACACTGGCTGTGTTTGTGTTGCTACAGCCGGCTGCGATACACCAACATCTTTTTTCTTTGTTGTCTCCATTATTAATTGAACAAATTGCTAAAGATTCAGCAACACAGATAGTCCAGAGTACTATGTAATTATGCGATAAAAGCAAACTACTTTAGCCGTGATCGGTGCTGGAAGAACATATCTGCTACCACCGGTGATGTCACGTGCACATGTCATTATACACATCATCATCCCGCGACGTTTTCAACAGGATACTTTGCGGGAAATTTTAAATTGTAATTTAGTAAACTAAAAAATCCGTATTGGCATGTGTTGCAATGTTAATATTTCATCATTGATATATAAACTATCAGACTGCGTGGTCGGTAGTAGTGGGTTTCAGTAGGCCTTTAACATGTTCTATCTAGACTTATGTTAAAATATAATAATTATTCATTCTTCTGTTGTTTGATACTTTACATTAGTTTTGGATGATACCACAAATGTATGTATTGAGCCGATACCAAGTCGTCACAGGATCATACATGGGTCATATTCAATATCCTCATGTGTCCAGGGACGAATTTCCTCAGTTTAGAAACATAATATGAATTTTATAAAAAAAAAAAGGAAAACAGATTTTGTGACAGTAAAAAACATCGATACAATCATAGTAGTATTGACTAGATACCTATTGTACTTGGTATCATTATAGTGGATGTCAGGTGTAGATCCACTCATGGCATTTGTTTACATTCAGGGTGCTAGCTTACTGTTAGCAGTTAGCTATAGTATCCTCCTACAGTGTGTAGTGAAGCATGTTTAGCTATTCCTTGTCCTGCAGGGATGATACTTGTAAGAAAAATAATTTATTTGTCGCCATGGAGGCGAGGATTAGTGACTTAGAAGTAGCTAAAACACAGCAGACTGCGAATGGACATTCGCCGCTAGCTAGCTAGCCATGTCTTAAAGCATCTCTTCCTGAGGGCGTTTCAGTGTTATAACTTCCCCTTCATCTTAAGTTTTTAAGCCAAAATGTGTCCATTCTCCTTGTTCTGTCTACACACTGTGTCTGTTTGTAAGTACTCTGTGATTGTGTGCTGCCGAACATACTCCTCTGCTCGCAAACAAAGTATAGTACAGTGTTTGATTCATTAGTACCGGAATACTGTACCAGTACTAGTATATTATACAACCCTAGTACAGTATGTACCCAGGGGTACTAGGTCTGAAGAACAGGGTTTTTTGCACTTCAAAGCTCTTTCTGCTCACAACTTGTTAGCACTGTATTAGAAATACACAACAAACGCTGAATATATCCATCCATCCATCCGTCCGTTTTCTACCACTTATTCCCTTTGAGGTCGCGGGGGGCGCTGGTGCCTATCTCAGCTACAATCGGGCGGAATGCAGTGTACACCCTGGACAAGTTGCCACCTCATCTAAATGGTTGAAAATGTAACTATAGGAAAGATATAGTCATCTTTAATAAGCACGAGACGGCCCAAACACTAAGGACAGTGTCCATGGCAAAGCTAGCAGGCAACTTGCAAACAGGGAAACGTTGCACGGATGATAGCAGTGTAGATGAACTTGCACAGCACGACAAAGTTGACCTAGAAACAGAGGAGGTTATTGTGGAAAGAAAAGAAACCTTTTTGCCTGGAAAACAGGGGCTGGATGTCCACCCAAAGATATGTTGTGTTACACGACCTCTTGGATTCACACTTGATGCACTTGGAATATTATTTTTGCTGACAACTCGTTTGTCACGATCTGTGATCCGGATCATGTTTTGGTTATTTCCTGATAGTTTTGGACTCCCTTAGTTCCTGTTTTGTGCACTCCTGGGTTTATTTCGGTCACCATGGGGATTCATTGGGTTCACCTGCCTCTGGTTAGTGATCTCACGCTCAGCTGCTGTCAACCACTAATCAGAGAGCTATTTATTCACCTTGCTCGCCACGCTCAGGCTGGCGTCATTGTTTGCTACATGCACCTGTCAACATAGGTTTTCCTTGTCCATAGTCTAGGCCAGAGGTGGGTAGTAACGCGCTACATTTACTCCGTTACATCTACTTGAGTAACCTTTGGGATAAATTGTACTTCTAAGAGTAGTTTTTATGCAACATACTTTTACTTTTACTTGAGTATATTTATAGAGAAGAAACGCTACTTTTACTCCGCTCCATTTATCTACATTCAGCTCGCTACTTGCTACTTTTTTTTTAATCGATCTGTTAATGCACGCTTCGTTTGTTTTGATTTTGTCAGACACACATTCAAAGTAGGATCTACGCATGCCTGCGTTTCACCAGTCACATGCAGTCACTGGTGACGTTGGACCAATCAAACAAAACCAGGCGGTCACGTGACCGTCACACGTAGAACCCGACATGTTGACAAACTTATTGGGGTGTTACCATTTAGTGGTCAATTGTACGGAATATGTACTGTACTGTGCAATCTACTAATAAAAGTTTCAATCAATCAATCAAAAGTGTAAAGGAAAAAAGACACTTTTTATTTAAACCGTACTTCCCGTCAAAAGCCTAAAGACTGTTCGCACAGTTCCTGTCTTCACAATAAAAGTGCCGCTCCATCGCACCTGCGCTAACAAAATAAGAGTCACCGAAAGCCAGCGCAAACAAGCTAGCAAGCTACGGAGTTTGTCGCCAATGTATTTCTTGTGAAGTGTATAAAAACGAATATGGAAGCTGAACAAATAAGATGCCAAAAACCAATGACTTTCATGTGGTATTAGACAGAAAGGAGGAACTTTTTTTCTCCTCCTTTTGAAAGCGTGGACATTATCAGCACTATAATTCAATCAATACAAGTCATCAGAATCAGGTAAAACACCAACTTATATTCTTGTCTTCATTAAAGATAGGAATATATATGTTTAACATGCATGTATATTCATTAAAACACCTTTAACATGTCAACAAAAATGGCAAAATAAATAACTATAAATTATATACTATTGTAGCTGAGATAAGCGCCAGCGCCCCCCGCGACCCCAAAAGGGAATAAGCGGTAGAAAATGGATGGATGGATGGATGGATATATATATATATATATATATATATATATATATATATATATATATATATATATATATATATATATATAGGATATGTGTGTGTATGTGTATGTATATATGAGGTAGATCACCTCGACTTGGTCATTTATTAAGTAATTGATAAACGTTGAAAAACTTATTGGGGTGTTACTATCTAGTGGTCAATTGTACGGAATATGTACTGTACTGTGCAATCTACTAATACAAGTTTCAATCAATCAATCAATCAATCAATGAATGCCTACTGAGCCTATGGTGCTGTTAAGTTATTGTGGCTCAATTTGCCTTATTTTTATTTTATTTTAATGTATTATTATTTAATATATATTATTTTTTTAGTTGCTTAAGAGATATTCCTGGCCCTGAATTTGCTCATTGCTATTTTTATGTTTTTGTGCATTATTTGTTGCCGTAATCAATAAACGAACAGGTTACACATCAGTTACTCAGTACTTGAGTAGTTTTTTCACAACATACTTTTTACTTTTACTCAAGTAAATATTTGGATGACTACTCCTTACTTTTATTTGAGTAATAAATCTCCAAAGTAACAGTACTCTTACTTGAGTACAATTTCTGGCTACTCTACCCACCTCTGGTCTAGGCTCAGTGTTAGTTTAGCTTCGAGTGCGATCAGGCACGTTGTTCTGTCGGCTCGCTTTCTATTTGTGTACTCCTTTGATTTCTTGAAGAATAAATAATTTTTTACCTGCACGCCTTGTCCGGAGTAGTCCGTCTGCATTTCGGGAGAATTATTGTATTAGAATTACACAGAGAATACCGAAGAAATCGAAATGGTTAATAAGTAATATTGTTATTCTGTTAAGCTATTCAACTTAATTAAGTTTCAGTAGGGCAGCACAGTGGAAGAGGAGTCCTGAGTAGTCCTGGGTTCAATCCTGCGCTCGGGATCCTTCTGTGTGGAGTTTGCATGTCCTCCCTGTGACTGCGTGGGTTCCCTCCGGGTACTCCGGCTTCCTCCCACCTCCAAAAACATGCTCCTGGGGATAGGTTGATTGGCAACACTAAATTGGCCCTAGTGTGTGACTGTTTTCTGTCTATTTGTTTTGGCCCTCCAATGAGATGGCGACTTGTCCAGGGTGTACCGCGCCTTCCGCCCGAATGCAGCTGAGGTAGGGTCCAGCACCCCCCGCACCCCTTAAAGCGAATTAGCGGTAGAAAATGGATGGATGGAAGTTTCAGAAGCATACATTTACTGCAAAACTGTAGTAGTGTGCTTTGCTTACCATACGGTATAGAAGTAATTTTTCTGTCAGCAATATTATAGACATTATTATTATGAGTTTCAGTGTTATGATGCGACTTCAGTATACTTCTCCTGCGCTCTGGTCGCACAATGGCGAATAATAATGACATTTATCATAAGCGTTTTTTGCTCAACCTGCGTCCACGTCAGTGTGTCCTAAGTTTTCCCCTAATAAAAGGAGTTTGCATATTGGGGTCACATTGCAAGCCGCCATCCCGCACTATAACAGTTCTATCCTTTAGACTTAGACAAACTTTAATGATCCACAAGGGACATTTTTCCACACAGTATGTTATGATCACCTGCCCGGGTCATATTTTGTTTAGATTTTTGAGTTTGTTGGTGCACTTCTCAGTTTGTTTCCATGGTTGCTTATTGTTTTCCCCTTTCACTTGCTCCTGACGCGCACGTGTGTTTGTTAATCACTGCCTGTATTTAAGCCTGCCTTTTTTGTTTTCTCATTCTCGCCTCCTAGTTTGTGTTTCACAACAGTGACAACTTTGATACCCTGGTCCGTACTTGCAAGCTTCCGCGCTAAGCTTTTTGTGTTTTCTAGCTCTTAAGCTAGCTCTTTGTTTTGCCTTTTGTGCTTAGTGCACGTTTTCTGTTCATAGTCTGTTCTTTAGTTTACATAAATCATTATTTCTTACTTTTACACTGTGTCCAAGCCTGAACTGCATCCAGAGAGAACGCAACCGCATCACAATGCCCCAAAGTCGTTACACAGTAGCTCAGTTACAATGATGGAAAGTGTAACGTTGGGAAGGACAATGCAGGTATAAATAGACAAAATATGGCGATGCAAAATATATATGTACTTAATATTTACATAGTACACCGCAGAGGCCACCACAGTGTATATGTTTATTTTACTTTTTATTCATAGCTGTATGTAGAAGTGTCTGGTTGTATCTGCTGCTTTAATGTCTTTAATGTTTTCTGTGTTCTTTGATGTTTGATGTTTCCCTCTTACACACATGTAAGAGGGATGTGTACCATGGCTATGAGTTGTTTTTTTTTTCCCTTGGCCTCAGTCTGCACCCCCACTCCAGGGCCCGGGCTAAGACCGATTTTTTAAATTGTATTTTAATCTTCTATTCTCCCCCCCACCCCCACCCCAGTTTACCTGTATGTCATCTTTTTTGTAAGGGGCGCTGGAAGCCGGCAGACCCGTCAGCGATCCTGTTCTGTCTCCCTGTAGTGTTTGTCTGATCTTGAATGGGATTGTGCTGAAAATTGTAATTTTCCTGAAGGAACTCTCCTGACGGAATAAATAAAGTACTATCTAATCTAATAATAATATATAATGATGTTTATATATATAGAGCGTTTTCCGTTCGGGCTCCAGTACTCTGGAATGCCCTCCCGGTAACAGTTCGAGATGCCACCTCAGTAGAAGCATTTAAGTCTCACCTTAAAACTCATTTGTATACTGTAGCCTTTAAATAGACTCCCTTTTTAGACCAGTTGATCTGCTGTTTCTTTTCTTTTTCTTCTATGTCCCACTCTCCCCTGTGGAGGGGGTCCGGTCCGATCCGGTGGCCATGTACTGCTTGCCTGTGTATCGGCTGGGGACATCTCTGCGCTGCTGATCCGCCTCGACATCTCTGCGCTGCTGATCCGCCTCCGCTTGGGATGGTTTCCTGCTGGCTCCGCTGTGAACGGGACTCTCGCTGCTGAGTTGGACCCCCTTTGGACTGGACTCTCGCGACTATGTTGGATCCATTGTGGATTGAACTTTCACAGTATCATGTTAGACCCGCTCGACATCCATTGCTTTCCTCCTCTCTAAGGTTCTCATAATCATTATTGTCACAGACGTCCCACTGGATCATTATTGTCACCGATGTCCCACTGGGTGTGAGTTTTCCTTGCCCTTATGTGGGCCTACCGAGGATGTCGTGGTGGTTTGTGCAGCCCTTTGAGACACTAGTGATTTAGGGCTATATAAGTAAACATTGATTGATTGATGATATCATATATATAATATATAACAATTACCATGTACAATATTACAATATACTGCAATGAGGTAGCGACTTGTCCAGGGTGTACACCGCCTTCCGCCCGATTGTAGCTGAGATAGGCACCACAGCGGCCCCAAAAGGAATAAGCGGTAGAAAATGGATGGAATATTACAGTATATGTGACAGCTGTATATGTGACAGGTGTCAGGTAATAGACAGATATCATCTTCGAGGTGTTTAATTACAGATTTTGGCTGTGTTGGCCTCTCCGTGTTGTTTTCAGAGGCATTACCTTAAGTCTTTAGTTAATCAGCAGTCAACCAGAGGTTTCAGGGATCAGCGCATCGATTCCACCCTGGCAAATCAATGCAATCAAAGGCTTTACTTAAGCTGAACTCAGATTACAAAGTGGTGACTGTACAGCAGAGTGGACAGAGCAGACGCTTAAGGGCCTATTGAAACTCACAACTACCGACCACGCAGTCTGATAGTTTATATATCAATGATGAAATATTAACCCTGCAACACATTCCAATACGGCCGGTTTAGTTTACTAAATTGCAATTTTAAAATTCCAGCGAAGTTTCTAGTTGAAAACGTCGCAGAATGATGACGCGTATGATGACGTGTGTTTGTGATGTTTCGGGTTGGAGGGGACATACTGGTACAGCACCACACACGGCTAATAGTCGTCTCTTTTCGTCGTGCAATTACACAGTAATTTGGACATCTGTGTTGCTGAATCTTTTGCAGTTTGTTCAATTAATAATGGAGACTCTAAAGAAGATGTCACGTGGGGGTCGCATTTTAATGCGGGATCGTTCCTCCAACGCAAACATAGACACTCCGGACAACAACTAAAAGGTAAGAATGATTTAATAACAAAACACTGGTACAAAAACAGACGAAAAGAAACACGTGGCGAAAACACAGAAGCTAATGCTAACACTAGCACAGGATCAGGTAACAAGAAATCTAGAATTACCAACGAAACAGTTGCATACCGCAAACAAGGGACCAAGACCGACTGACGGGACAAGGCAGGCTTAAATAAGGAAGTAATTAACAAAAACAGGTGTGCGTCTGGAACCCTCAGCAGGTGAAATTAATGTGTTGCCATGGTGACCAAACTGACTCACAAAAAGGTACACAAACAACAAAGGGAGTCCAAACTAACAGAAAATAACTAAACTAAACATGATCCAGACTACGGATCATGACAGTACCCCCTCCTCAAGGACAGATACCAGATGTCCATAAACAAAAACAAGCAGGGTCAAGAGTCATGGGAGGGCGGAG
Source organism: Nerophis ophidion (assembly GCF_033978795.1). Taxonomy (NCBI): domain Eukaryota; kingdom Metazoa; phylum Chordata; class Actinopteri; order Syngnathiformes; family Syngnathidae; genus Nerophis; species Nerophis ophidion. The sequence goes on along the minus strand of NC_084632.1, from coordinate 29,870,644 downwards.
GGAGGAATTGGCGGTGGGTCGCCAGGCCAAGTGTCCCCGAATCCACCGAGGCAAAGTCAAGTGGCGGCGGCGAGTGGAACGCCGCTGCAGCCGGCGAGGCGGGCGACCAGGGAGCGGCCACATCCGTGGCCGACAGGGAGGTGGATGCACTTGGCGTGGCGGACGACCAGGGGGCGGCCACATCCATGGTTGACGTGGAAGTTGGCACGTCGGCGCCGTCGTAACAGGCGTGGACGCAGCAGAAGACGAGGAGTCAGGCGTGGACGCAGCAGAAGACGTGTCAGGCGTGGACGCAGCAGAAGACGTGTCAGGCGTGGACGCAGCAGAAGACGTGTCAGGCGTGGACGCAGCAGAAGACGTGTCAGGCGTGGACGCAGCAGAAGACGTGTCAGGCGTGGACGCAGCAGAAGACGTGTCAGGCGTGGACGCAGCAGAAGACGTGTCAGGCGTGGACGCAGCAGAAGACGTGTCAGGCGTGGACGCAGCAGAAGACGAGTCAGGCGTGGACGCAGCAGAAGACGAGTCAGGCGTGGACGCAGCAGAAGACGAGTCAGGCGTGGACGCAGCAGAAGACGAGTCAGGCGTGGACGCAGCAGAAGACGTGTCAGGCGTGGACGCAGCAGAAGACGTGTCAGGCGTGGACGCAGCAGAAGACGTGTCAGTCGTGGACGCAGCAGAAGACGTGTCAGGCGTGGACGCAGCAGAAGACGTGTCAGGCGTGGACGCAGCAGAAGACGTGTCAGGCGTGGACGCAGCAGAAGACGTGTCAGGCGTGGACGCAGCAGAAGACGTGTCAGGCGTGGACGCAGCAGAAGACGTGTCAGGCGTGGTGCTGGTACTGGTACTTGGCGTGGAGCTGGTACTAGTGCTGGTCGTGGAGCTGGTGCTGGTCGTGGAGCTGGTGCTGGTACTGGTCGTGGAGCTGGTACTGGTCGTGGAGCTGGTACTAGTCGTGGAGCTGGTACTAGTCGTGGAGCTGGTGCTGGTACTAGTCGTGGAGCTGGTGCTGGTACTGGTCGTGGAGCTGGTGCTGGTACTGGTCGTGGAACTGGTGCTGGTACTGGTCATGGAGCTGGTGCTGGTACTGGTCGTGGAGCTGGTGGAGGCGGCCTAGGAGGAGGTTGCGGCTTGGCTGGGCGCAGTTGTGCCACTCCCCCCGCACCGCCCCCCTGCCCCAGTCCCCCCCCAAGGGGCGGATACCAGACGCACTTCTTGCGGTCTGGAACCGTCTTTCGGGGTGGGTGGAGGGAGGTTAGGAGGTGGGTAGAATCCTCCCCTAAAAAATGTTCAGCAAGTGCATCTCCCTCTCCCACCTGAGATTGTGTGGGAGGACAAGAAGAAAACGTCCATGTTGTGGGCGGGACTAGAGCCATGGGGGGCGGAGCTTGGCAATCAAAAGAAGACTGAGGAAATCTAAATTTCAAAAAAATGTCCTGGTAGTGTTTTATCTTTGAATTATAGTCTTTTGTAGGTGACTTACACCTGGAGACAGAAGGCACAACAAGAACATTATGGTCCGTGACTTCCTTAGATGACGCCGGCGGAATGACGTCATCGCCGCGCGCCGATTCAGTGACGTCATCAGAAGTGGGCGGAGTGACGTCATAAAGAGTGGATGGAGTGAAGTCGTAGCCGGAGTTCATTTTGTTAGCAGCCCAATCAGAAAATTGTTTGGCAAAATGAGTTACTGGATTACCAAACATCGGCGGCGAGGAAAACGTTGCTGCTTGTAGCGTCTTGCTGTCCGGAGGAGTCTGAGGGAGCGGCGCGTCCCGGTAGCGAAGTGGAGCCCTTTTGGACGGCTTCCGTCTTCGCTGACGCGTCCGGTACTGTGGTGGATCGATGTCCTCGGGCCATACGGAGGTGATCGGAATCAACTTGCCATTAGGACCCCACATCAGGTCCTGGCGCTCCAAGGGCGAGTGGCGTAGAGTCTCCGCTTCCATTGCTCTCCACGTACCTTGCTCCACATCTTCAGAGTCTATGGCGAAGGAACTGTAAGCTTGGTCCCTTCTGTCACGTGGGGGTCGCATTTTAATGCGGGATCGTTCCTCCAACGCAAACATAGACACTCCGGACAACAACTAAAAGGTAAGAATGATTTAATAACAAAACACTGGTACAAAAACAGACGAAAAGAAACACGTGGCGAAAACACAGAAGCTAATGCTAACACTAGCACAGGATCAGGTAACAAGAAATCTAGAATTACCAACGAAACAGTTGCATACCGCAAACAAGGGACCAAGACCGACTGACGGGACAAGGCAGGCTTAAATAAGGAAGTAATTAACAAAAACAGGTGTGCGTCTGGAACCCTCAGCAGGTGAAATTAATGTGTTGCCATGGTGACCAAACTGACTCACAAAAAGGTACACAAACAACAAAGGGAGTCCAAACTAACAGAAAATAACTAAACTAAACATGATGCAGACTACGGATCATGACAGAAGAATGATGTTGGTGGAAAGCGGTAGATTGCAGCTGTCTTTAGCACCGAGACACAGCTGGCGTTTCTTTGTTTTTGGAGAAGCTTAAACACAGAGCGGTCAAGCGGACATGTTTCTCTACGTCAACCAGCATGTTTTTGGATGGGAAAAGTGTGATATATATCTTACCGGAGACATCAGTGGATTATGCGTCCTCCTGCAGTAGCTGTCAAAAAAGCAACTGTGAGCTTCGCTCCTCGGCTTCTCTCTGAGACACTGGCGTGTTCACCGCAGCCACCCGACCTCGAAGTATGACTTTACAATCTCACTAAAACATTATTAAAACAATAAGCAGATAAGGGATCTTCCAGAATTAGCCTAGTAAATGTGTCTAATTACATCTGAAACGTTCACACTGCCGCCGCCCGGAGCCGTCGCTTTTTATTTTATTTTATTTTTTAAATTTATTTTTTAGTCCTTCACTATCAATATCCTCATCCACAAATCTTTCATCCTCGCTTAAATTAATGAGGAAATTGTCGCTTGCTCGGTCTGAATTGCGCTTACTGCTGGTGGCTCACATTATAAACAATGTGAGGATGTGAGGAGCCCTCACACCGGTGACGTCACGCGCACATACTTCTGGTAAAGGCAAGGCTTTTTTATTAGCGACCAAAAGTTGCGAACTTTATTGTCGATGTTCTCTACTAAATCCTTTCAGCAAAAATATGGCAATATCAAGTACGACACATAAAATATACATATATATATATATATATATATATATATATATATATATATATATACACATATATATATATATATATATATATACACACATATATATATATATACATATGACAACTATATGTGTATATACATATAGTTGTTATATGTATATATATAAAGTATGATTAAAAAAATGTAAAGAAATTATCCTTCCCCTAATCACAACACTACTTGATTCAAATTGGAACTTTACAGGGACTGTAAGTCTGTAAAATTTTATTAAGATTGGTAAAAAAGTAGTACAACACATTTTTTGATATGTCATTAACCAATTGTCTAATGATTAAACATTTGATTATCTATATTACAAGTATGCTACCATATTATAAAGTATTTTAAGCGCAACCCACAGGGTGTGCCACAGATGTCAATAACCGTGATGGAGTGTCCTATTTTTTTTACAAGACTGTGAATGTCAACACTGGCAGCATCTGACCTTGGTAAGATATGTTAGTACTTAACTACACATCGACTAATCTGTATTTGAACTCTAAAATGACTCACGATTCAACTTTGGAATGAATATTAAACACAAGCATATATTGCAGGAATGAACACATACAGACACACCATTTGCAAATCAAAATTATTATTATGACAATCTTCAAAAGACTCTTTGATCACCTCATGCTAGTAAAACTTGCAAATCTTACAGATGGCCTGTGGTCACAGCCATATGAAGTTGTGTGATAAGACAGTTCTGCTCAGTTCTGTGACTCATCTGAGGAGAAAATACAGGTTGTATGAGGTAAACTCTGAAAAGTAAATATCTTTAATGAGCTATGAAGATTAAAATTTCAGTACATCCGAACCCATACATTCTAGGTTCACACTGCAGGGTCGGATGTCCAATTCAGATTTTTTTTTGGGTCAAATCCCATCTTTTTATGTGGCCATTCACATTGTAAAAAAATAATAGATTTGTAATGTGAATGCAATTCGACTTGCATGCAAACCTGACGTCGCACACACTGCAGTGTTTACAGAAGTAAACACCACTTACACTCTAGCCCAGGGGTCCCCAAACTTTTCGACCCGCATTGGGTTAAAATAATTTGGCCCATATAAAATAATTTGGCCTATGTATATATATATATATATATATATATATATATATATATATATATATATTTAAATGTATATATATATATATATATATATATATATTATCACGTTATCGATTGGAAAATGCATTTTTAGACAATGTGATTTGCCTGAGCGGCTCAGAGACTCTGAGAGTAACAAGGACAAGCAGTAGAAAATGGAGTAGAAAGGACAGACTAAAAAAAAAAAAAAAATCTCAGTACCGGCGCATTTGTTTCAATTTCAAGGATTTTGTACAATCAATGTAAACATTTTCTGAGTCAAATTATTGCGCGTAGAATATCATGAAGGAAGAGGACAAGTACTTTGGTTCGCAGTTTTACGTGATGTTTTGCTTCGATTTCTGCTTAAAGAGCGTGTCTATGGGTGAGCAGTCTGAGACACTAGGATTGGAACCTTCACGTGAGTTCCTAAAGCATTATTTGTCCAGTTCTCTGTTTCATTGTCAACTATTTAGTTTGTAACCGTCTATTTTGGTGAATACAACCTGCGATGAGGAGGTGACTTGTCCAGGGTGTACCCCACCTACCGCCCGAATGCAGCTGAGATAGGCTCCAGCGACCCCCCTGCGACCCCAAAAGGGACAAGCGGTAGAAAATGGATGGATGGACGGAGTTATGACACTTATTGTTTTTTTTATGACGTCCCGGACAGATGAATGTGACCTGAGCGTGGGAGAACGCATGTCACACTTTTCCGATGTATTTTCACATACAAAAGAGGCCTGGGTCGGATATGAAAACATCAGAACAGTAAATTCACACTGATATGAAAAAAATGTATAGTAATACTTGTATCTCTGACTACGGTAGCCAAAATGGGCCGACAATCCATCAGGCGGTGCGGCTTCAAAGTCATACTAAAACATTTTGACAGATTTTTGAGTGCCGTGTGTAATGTTTGTTATTTTCAATGGAACATTTAAAAGTTTTGGTGTTTACTGGCGTCATATTGCAGTCTACATGTATCTCTTATGTGTGACTGCTCACACTTATCATTACACCATGTGCCAAATAAAATTGCTTTGAGGTCTGTTAGCACAACCATAATTATTCCGTACATTAGGTACAATGTCGATTTTTGAGAAAATGAAAGGATTTTAAGTGCGCCTTATAGTCCGAAAAATACGGCATAAAAATAATTTGACAGAATATTAACTTTCGGGGGCTTCACGGTGGCGGAGGGGTTAGTGCGTCTGCCTCACAATACGAAGTTCCTGCAGTTCTGGGTTCAAATCCAGGCTCGGGATCTTTCTGTGTGGAGTTTGCATGTTCTCCCCGTGAAAGCGTGGGTTCCCTCCGGGTACTCCGGCTTCCTCCCACTTCCAAAGACATGCACCTGGGGATAGGTGGATTGGCAACAGTAAAATTGGCCCTAGTGTGTGAATGTGAGTGTGAATGTTGTCTGTCTATCTGTGTTGGCCCTGCGATGACGTGGCGACTTGTCCAGGGTGTACCCCGCCTTCTGCCCGATTGTAGCTGAGCGGTACAAAATGGATGGATGGATTAACTTTCGGATTTAATATGTTTCATTATTTCTGTTGCCCTTCAATGACGATCAATTAAATGTCAGGGTTATGCAAAAGAAATATATTAAGTATATACTCATTGCTCTCAAATCCATGTCCCCACAGTGCTGAATAATCCCTGACCAACGTGGAGGAGAACCTTTATCGCAGCGTCTGACCTTATTTTTTCTTTTATATTTGCAGCAGTCAGCTTTTGAATGAAACTGTTAGATGGGACTTATTTGAGGACCTTGAATTACGTTTCTGCACTACAGCAGTGGTTCTCAAACCTTTTTCATTAAATATAACCTCGGAAAACACTCGGCTCTCCAAGTACCCCCATAATGGCCAACATTAAAATACAGAAGAATAAAAGGTCTAAGAATCATTAAAAACAAGGCAGATGTTTTATGCAACAAGTATATTTCATATGTTTGGCCACTGTAACATTATGCACAATGCATAAACATAATCAACAATGCCGCTCCATATACAGTACATATTTACAAACTTATTTGGCGTACCACGAGATGGAGCCCACGTACCACAGCCTTCAGAGTCATGTATAAAAAGAGAATGGCCAACTCAGTATCAGGCAATCTTCTCAATGATTGGTCAAAAGGCAATCATGTGACTACTGGATGCCTAGACTACGACCAACTTTAAGCTGATCCTGTGTGTTTGCGGTACTTCCTTGTTCGTTTTTGGAAAGTAAAAATGCCCTTTTGTGCAGCATGAGGCTGCTCTATAGGTGAGAATTGTGGAAAGCTTTTACATCGTTTTCCCCACAAGTACGGTAATTGAAGGTTGGCCATCAACACTATAGCAGGGGTAGGAAACCTATGGCTCTCGAGCCAGATGTGGCTCTTTTGATGACCGCATCTGGCTCTCAGATAAATCTTAGCTGACGTTGCTTAACACAATAAGTAATTCATAATTCTGCGGGTAATCACAGTGTTAAAAATAACGTTCAAAATATAAAACATTATCATGCAATTTAATCCATCCATCCGTTTCTATCGCACCTGTTCAAGAAGTCGCATTAATGAAAGAGGAGGTGTAAAATTCTCTTGTCAGAGCGTAGGACGGCACTGTACATGTGTACAGGTCTACGCGTTTCTCCTCATTGAGCTAAATTGAATCCAATCTCTGTTTAATTCCTTTCTTCTTGTCTGTTTAATAGATGTCATCCATGTTTGAACCTGATAGTTGTAGTCAGTGTTAAAAATATTATATGACTCTCACGGAAATACATTTAAAAATATTTGGCGTTCATGGTTCTCTCAGCCAAAAAAGTTCCCGACCCCTGCTGTAGAGGCACCAACTACAACGTCTTGTGCGAGGTAAACACACGACACAACGTTTGCGTTTTGTTCAGGACAGGACACACAGAAACTAATACAAATAACAGAAGAAACAAATACATTAATGAGAGGGATTGACGAGAACAGACTCTTTGAATCTTGATAAAACTAAAATAATGCAAGTCGGTAACAGCAGAAGAGAAAGTCAAACACAAATACAAAAAGACGGACATTGAACGAGTAAAATAAACCACATTTTGTGTGTAATAATAGATAATAAAGTGAACTGGAAATCTCCCATATAAAATATACAACATAAAGTGGCAATAAATGTGTCAATAACGAATAAAGCAAGATATGTTCAGGACCAACAATCACTCCATATTCTCTTGTGATCGCCAGTGTTAACATAAATAAGTTATTGTGCAGGAATATGGGGAAGTAACTACAAAATAACATTTATTCACTTAGCATGTTACAAAAAAGAAGTATCGATTAGAATAATACATAATGAGTGATGCATACCAGGGTTTTTCTTGGATCAAATTGAGAAAATACTGACCATGCGTCAGACTTTTAATGCAAAAACATGATAGTTCTGTTCAAATTACAGTAATATGCTGTAAAGAACACCGTGAAATTTATTGTAGTTTTTATTAATTTGATGGGTAGTTTGCTGTTAAATCGTAAGTCAAGCGGATATTTAAGTATATTTTTATTCAGACAAAAAATGTTTGGAAAGTATGATAATATACTGTAATATTTGTTGCAGTATTGGATACTATTAAAGTTTAAAAGGCATGCAATTTCTAGCAGTAAATATATTTTTTCTGTCAAAATGAAAACAATCCATTACATTTAGTGAGAAAACATTAAGTACTTTACTGACACATGTCATATCCAGGTGTTTGCGGGCCAGATCTGGCCTAGGGGCCTTGCCTTCGGCCCTAAGCACTTGCATAAGAGATTGATGGCTCATAACTTGTGTGGTGGGGCCATTTTTGCTTGAGACACTCAGAAAATTTTGAAGCTGGCTTTAAGCGCTCTGTGGACAAACATTTCCAAATGTTGTCACCACCATGAATGACTAAATATTAACTGCCTTTTACGTTAATTTCTCTGCTCTGTTTCAACTGGACTCTTGACTTTCCTACTTGCGAGATCACTTTATAAAGAAGTGGCTGATTTTAACTGGCACATCTGCAACGCTAAAAACATAACACGGAGGAAACTTTTAATAATAAAAACGACTTGCTTGTAATGCTTTCTTGGGGTAACTCCTTTTAGTTGACTACCAGTCAATGATTGACTGGTACAGATAGAATCTGTACCGTCATGAAACTCTACCTGATCCTTTACAAACTTCTAATAAGTTCTTAAATCAATAGATCTATTATAATCATACTTGCCAACCTTGAGACCTCCGATTTCGGGAGTGGTCGGGCGTGGTCGGGGGTGGAGCGGAGGAGTGGTTAGGGGCGTGGTTGGGGCGGGCCGTGGTTAAGAGGGGAGGAGTATATTTACATCTACAATTCACCAACTGTATATATATATGTATATATATATACATATATATACATGTTTGTATAAATATATATATATATATATATATATATGTATATATATATGTATGAAATACTTGACTTTCAGTGAATTCTAGCTATATACGTTTATTATATTACATATATAAATAAAATAAATAGTTTTATTTTCAAACCAGTACCTATCAAATACACAGTAATAAAAACACAGTTGTTCTATTAACTGTACTGTGCTTGCTGGTTACAAAAAAAAAACAACAACACTTACATTTCACTATTTGAGTAACCTTTGTAACATTTGCGTACTGGCGAGAGTCACTTGCCGTCGGGTGCACAACACCACATAAATCGTTGGCCAATCAAAAAGCAACCCTCATAACGCTATAGCCAACATTCACCGGGAGATGGCGACAGACAACATAGAATTACTCTATTATAGAAGGCGTCGCCATGGCTGTAACTTCCTCATTCTTCTGCTTCGTCTCCTTGTGTCTGCAGAGCGGACGTGAAAACTGGCTGTCCCCACTCAGGTCCGCATGGAGCTGGAGGAGGTGTGTCCTCCAGCTGAATTTAGGCAGATTTTCGGGAGAACATTTCTTCCGGGAGGTTTTTGGGAGAGGCGCTGAATTTCGTGAGTCTCCCGGAAAATCCGGGAGGGTTGGCAAGTATGATAATAATTAGTCAGAAAAGTTCGGAAACGAGGCTAACACTACAAGCTGTGTTCAATTACCGGAGACAAAATATTCACAGCACAGTCTGGAGTGTTCTGTAGGAGTCCAGTGATCCCTCCGTATCATGCTCCGTATGGCAGAAATCCACCTGTGGTCAACATTATGCACCAAGTAGCGGGCACAAACTCGCTTCGATCTGTTTCTTCTTCGGTAGTTGCTTCAGGTCTTTCCGGTGCACTGCTGTCGATATAGCGCCTCAATAGTGGTGCAACGCTGCAACTGCAATTTAAATACGTAGCTGCCGCAGAGCGACATCAATCGCTCAGTCAACACAGCTGTTAAGCAATATCAATCGCTCTGGCTGGGGGCGGCACAGAATTAGATGGAGGCGGCCGCCACGCAATTTTGAACGCAGGAAAAACGCTGCATACAGTGAGTACAAGTACATTGGACACAGCCACCACAGTTAACATATTTCACCCACAAGTCACAATTTCTCTGTGATTGTTGGTACAAGGCTAATGAAGATTTTGACAAAATGAGGGTAATTGGTTATTTTTTTGGTCATTTTGTGCATTTTTTTAATAATTATTGCCTTTGAGTGCGTATTAGAGTGCCTTATGTGTCAAATACGGCCGCAAAATATTTTTTTGACGAAATAAGAGCCAGGACATTTATGAGCTGGAGAATGTTTGGAACTAAACAGAGACATATTTTGTTTCATTTCGTCAGAAAAACTCATACCAAATCGACAGTAACTGTACTCATCTGTTGTCTGTCGGTGTCTGTTGTTTAGTTGGCCACACACTCTTTATACACAACTCTTGACAGTTTGAGAATCACTGCACTAAAGTATAATGAAGGCTATCAACATTTGCTATAATTGACTTAGACCAGACACTCTCCAAATGGTGCAATTATGTATACTGAAAATCCCAAATGCAAAAGTCCCATTTGGCTTGTAATTTTAAAACCATGATTAAATGGACAATGACAAGCCTGGGATTCATTGGACTGAATATGATTTATTTCTGTGCAGGCCTTAGCAATACTCCCTGAAACATTATAATCACCAAACACTACGCATAAAGTTATATCATTGTTCACTTTTTAATATGACTTGAAATTGTGTATACGAACAAAAATGCGGCCAAGTTAAAGAAATGATCTTGTAATTGCGTGTTCACATTTGGTGAATGCAACTAAAGTCTCTTCTACCCGTAGTTGTCATGAAAAAACTGTATATCGAGATCCAGGTGGAACAAAACAACTAGCAGTAATGTACTAGAGTGGTGTGAATTCTGCAAGAAAGAGGT